>NC_056745.1:1179970204-1180000204 GCF_019279795.1 Protopterus annectens
GGTCTTTGTAGAGAAAGCCTGAATAAGCAGGTCGTCCAGATAAGGAAAGATTTATATTCCCCTCACTCTGCAAAAAGCAATCACAGGAGCGAGGCATTTGTGAAGATCACTGAGCAGAAGAGAGGCTAAAGGGCAAAGCAGAGAACTGAAAATGCAAGGAAGAGACAGAGAAATGCAAAACTTTCTTGAAATGGCAATAAATAGAAATATGGAGATAGGCATCCTTGAGATCCATAGAGACCAGGAAAGCCTGAGGTAGAAGAAGAGGAGGAAACAGGGTTTGAAGGGACAGTGTTTGAAAAGAAGGAAGCTTTAAAAAGGTGTTGAGCTGAGAAAGATTCAGAATAGGTCTACAGGTGCCTTCTTTCCTGGGAACCAGAAATATTCTGAAATAAAACCCCTTCCCCCTTTGAGGAACAGAATCTGAGGAGGTTGAGGAATGCCCAAAAAAGGAGGAAAGGATTTTCATACCTTGCAATACCCTGACAAATGAAAGAACCCAAGAATCCTGAGTTATCCTTAACCAGTTGGGAAGAGACAGGGGAAAGAAGAAGAGATACAGGAACGTGACTTAGGAGGGTGGGGAGAAGACAGTCAGACAGAACCTTGTTTGTCTGGAAAAGAAGGCTTCTGAACTGTAGCTGTCTGAGCTAAAGCTTCTGAACTGTAGCTGTCTGAGCAGACTTAGCAGGAGGATCCTTTCTAGAACCCTTTTTACATGTGGCAGGAGAGTGAAACTGTCTACATACAAAGGCAGGCTTGATAGGATAAATTCTAATGAAATATGGAAATAAGGGAAACAAAATATGTTTTAATTCCTGCAAGAACTTACTTTTCTCTTGCAAGAGCTTGAAAATCTCAGCAGCAGAACCAAAGAGATTTTTGTTGTCAAGAGGAGCATCCATCAATTTAGCCTTAATATCATCAGGTAAAGGCTGGAGGTGAAGCCAAGAATAATGTAACACAGAACTAAAGGCAGCAGCTCTAGAAGAAGCATCAGATGCATCATTACATTTAATAGAATGACGGGCTACTGGAGAAGAAGAACCTAACAAACAGAGAGACAAAGCCTTTCCCTCTGAGTCAGAAAGATCAGAAACAACCTGAGAGGCTGTCTAAGAAGAACTAAAACATACATTGTCATATGGGTCTGGTAGTTAATAGCCAAAAGACCAGGGTAGCAGTGTACACCTTTTTGCCTAACTTTTCCATAGCTCTACTGTCTTTATCAGAAGGATGTAACTTAGTGGAAGACAACAGTTTAGAAGGTTTGTCTGAAGAAATAGGAACAACACAGTGGTCAGCAGAAGGACATTTGTAAAGAAACTTACAATCATCAGCTGGATCTGACGGTCAGGATCCTGAGAAGCTGATGAAAAAGTGTCCAACAAGGCAGCAAGGACATGAGGGAAATCAGATGGCTTAGGAGACTCCATCTGGAGGAGTTCATAGCATATTTTCTGGACATTAGAAACCTGGGTACAATCCCATTTAAAAAATTCCATCATCCGGGAAATAGTATCTCCAAGCTCCTCAGAAACATATTTCAATGGAGAAGGAATTTGAGAGGATTAAGCTAAACACTCTTAGTCAGAGTCCAATTCCTCATCAGAAGAGTTCTGCTCCCTAGGCTTCTTAAGAGGAGTAGAAGACTGGGGGGGGGGGGCAGGAAGAGAAACTGCCTGTGAGGGCTTTAAAGCCATGAGTGCATTAAACAATCCCTGTGTGAAATCCTGCCACTCATGCTAAGGATCCTTAGCAGCAGGGGACATATGTTTCATTTTCTGCTTCTTTTTCAAAGGGACATCTGCCGTAAAGATCTTAGGAGGTTTGGACCCTTGCCTGCAGTCAATCAACGTAGTAGGAATCTTCTCTCTGACAAGAATCTGCGGAACACCCCTCAGTCCCCTTGGATATTATTAGCTGAGGTTCCCCTCAACATCCATTACAGATGCCTGCAGAGCCTCCAAGGATGCACAAGTCACTGGATCCATGCCAGCATCTGAAGCAGTCATGCTGGAGGAATCTGATGGAATGACCGGACGATCCTCCAGGCTTTCACCAGCCTTGAGAGAGACATCTAGGGAAGGGCACTACAGCAGCCAAATCCAAAGTAACTTTTTTCTTCTTCTTGGCAGACAGCTGACCCTCAGGCCAGGATGATTCCACCTTGCACCCTGTACCAACAACTTAAAACTTTGGTTCTCAAGGTAGATGGATACAAAGGAGAGATGACTACAAAGAGTTCAGGAACAAATGCCTAACAACTTGGGCATCACATATGATGGTGAGAAGCCACCAAACCAAACAAGCACTGCTCATGACAGTCCTTATGGGGAATCTGTCTCCCACTCTGACATATTCCCTTTTTGGATGATATGTAATCTCACAACAAAAGTAAATAAAAGAAAGATGATAAGAAAAACCCCAATGGGGCACTTACCTGAAACGGCTTAGTGGGACGTCATGCTACCCTTGGCAAGGGATCTCATAAGGACCCTAGTGTAAGGAATACTGCAACAGTGATATGGAAGGACATCTACTGTTATGGTAAGATTTTATACAACTGTACTATATTTATATCTATTTCAAGTTTACAGTCTGTCTAATGGTGTCATAAGATTAAGTCCTCTTCCTTGACATACTGTGTAAGACCTTGTCATTGCAACTTCCATATACCCTTTAAACCCATCATTGGATCCAAGTTATCTGAGGGCCGCCAGTCCCCCTTTTCTGATGGTGAAGCAGTGAATTAAACCATTGCCCAGACACCTACCAAAAGAAAAACAAAGAAAAAAGCAGTAATTTGCTTAAGAAAAAGGAGAGGGTACATGCACTAGACTAGAGCTATGCACAGAACAGACACAAGGATAACACCAACACTGCAAATTATACCTCAAGTAAGGGAAAAATATAAATGGACTGGCATCAATTCAGCTGCAGACTATACACTAGATTAGCAAATGTGATGCAAACTTGTTCAACTGTATGAGGCTACAAAGTTTAGGGAACTTACATTAGTGTAGGTAAAGAGGAATTAAAAACAGTCTGGTTAAGGTGGAATTCTATTCTGACATTTCATCTTTTTATACTCAATCATACCTCTCAATCTGCAAACACTGAAAACAGGTACAAAGATCATTGAAAAGTAGGTACATCCAGCTAAAAATCAGGACATCTAGTATGCATAAATTTTGAATATCAAACAGTGCTTAAAACTCTTTCTGCTTCCAGTAGAAATGTGGGATACTGCTCAGAAACACATATTTAAAAACACAAAGTGACAAAAATGATGGAAAAAAACAAACATATTTAATAAACAGAGTGTGTAAAATCTATAGACTAAAACAGTAACATAAAACTCTGTCACAAAAGATCCTTTATTTTTGCTTCTGAAAAAGAAAGATGTAAGATGTGTCCTCCTTCCTTTAATCATTGGTGCTGCCAAGTACGTTGGTCAAGTAGCAAGGTTTTCTGTATACTGGACAGCTTAAAAAAAATAACGGGTGATGATGGAGATTTTATGAATTGCCCACTTTACACAATTTTCTGAATCTCCCTCATATATGATTGTGTGAAGGGGTAAATCAAGAGCGAAAATATGGACATACCTCCAAAAATAGGAATATCAAATGCGTGGGTAAACCAGACCTGAAAATATGGACATACCTCCAAAAATAGGAATTAAAAATGCGTGGCTAAACCAGACCTGAAAATATGGACATACCTCCAAAAATAGGAATATCAAATGCTTGGGTAAACCAGACCTGAAAATATGAACATTCTTCCAAAACAGCTACAGTTGAGAGGTCTGGTTACTCATTAAAAATCATTAAAAAATGATAGCATCTGACCTGCTGCAATTACACAAAGTCTGCTCTTACAGTAGGGTAGCACATGCATCCTACTCTGAGAGAAACAACCACAGAATCAGTAATATAGGATTAGTCATGCACAAATAAAACATGAAACCAGAGTCAGCAACTCATTTTCTTCAGTGCAAAATTAAAAAAAAAAATACTCTGCCTTAAAAAAGCCAGGAATCCATTCAGCAAGGGATCATCTAATATCACCTCTTATAATTTACAGTCAATCTGAGATTACCTCAAAGAACTGCATTTATTTCTGCTCCCCAGGTCCTCTCTTCCCCTCTCCTTCTTCCCTCCTATTTCACTGTGTTCTTAGCCTACCTCATACCTTTTACACCCAACCCTTTTCAATGCCTTATTTTTGCTTTTCTCACTTACAACAAACACTAGACTCGTACTACTATGTTAACTTAAATACTTGTAAAGGTTATACATTGCAACTCTTGCATGGGTGCTTTCTTATTATTTTTCAGCACTGTTCAAAATTTGAATCATGATTTTGTGATAATTGTGATTCAGAGTTTTATGTGTTGTCATATTACAGCTACATTAGATGTTTGCACTGTGCAGTTTCAGTACATTTTTTGCTACATCAATACAGCATAATCATCTAAAAATATATGCCATATTGCTTGAATGCTGCAAGCTAGTATTTTTTCTGTTAGTCTCAATTTAAATATTCTGTATACAGAAATATTTGCTTAAATGTTATAATCAGATACTTTCTGATTTCATCCCATGCAGTGGCTGAAATGGGGTCTAAATGTATCAGTCAATCTCACAGGAAAACAAATGGTAACAAATGTGCTCCTACTGTATGGTACAATGAATAATGTATACTACAGTTTCCAAGTTAGTTTGTAGTTTGCACAATAAAATTAGAAACTGTGACCTTTATTTATTTATTATTATTTTTTTTTTTGCTACTGGAGTTAACAGTCTTAACCATGAGCAGTATGGTGGCTTAGTCCTTAGCTCACTCGTCTGGGTTCATTCTTGGCCTCTGGTCACTGTATGTATGAACACTGCATGTTAATTCATACTTTATTTTCAGGTCTAGTTCTTTTGCCTCAGTTCTTCACTTCTCCTGCTGAAGTTGCTTTTGGAATGAAAGGATCTGAATTTACTTCTTAGGGATAGGAGTTTTTTTTCCCTCTTTTTGGAGAGTATGTTGATGTTGGGGTTCAACCAAATGGGTTTGCATCTGAACTTTGCACTGTATTTGTGATGAAAGGGGATAGACACTTCAGTGTAGGAGTGAGGTTTTCTGGACAAATATTTACGCTAAGTGGCCCTCATGGGTTGGGGAGCTTTTAAATTTCCTTAGCTAAGAAGCTGGTACCAGGAAGTTAGCCTTGGAGAAGTCTCTTAAGACAGTGAGATATAGGACATCTTGGCTAGAATTTTATTCACAATACAACAGTACAGTGGCAGGATTTGAACAAAGAGGGGGCATCTACAGATATGGTGCATCATGGCATCATATACCTAAAAAAAGATCTAGTAGATTTCAGCCCCTGGTAGAGACAGCACTAATTTTTAAAGAAGGATGAGCATGATGTTATCCAGGAACTGTTATGCATATTTGGTACTCATGATATATGCTAGCCAGTTTATGCATAGAAAGTTGAAATCACCCGAAATGTCTGCGTTAGGTTCAGCAGTTAGGAATACCAATTTGCTAACACAGGATTCAAGGGCTGCAGGCATCACAGAGGAGGAAGTTCTATAATTGACCTTGGCGTTAACTTTACACTTGACAGTAGTTACCATGGTACAGATATTCTATAGGTTATATTGCTTAATGGGATGCGAAGTAATGAGATTTCAAATAAAACCAGACAGTAGAAACACAGCCATTCTCGGCAGAGGATCTAAATGAATGGCAGGCATTGAAACCAGGCAGAGGACTGCTGTCACTTCACTGGAACCGCATTTCAGTAATTATTCGGGCAAATATGTTTTCAAGGGTTAGGAATGCTCCAAAGGTAGGTAACTTTTTGTTAAGCATTCTACTGTTGAGCACTGCCATGTTAATATAGACCTGGTTGGAACAGATAGGTTGGTTGGTACAGGAGACTGACTTTGCTAAAAAAAAGACTATGGGGGCAGAAAATGTCCTTGCCAATATAATGAAGCTCCAAATAGAGAGATGGAAGCCAAATAAATAAATAGTCTGCTAAAAGTCCATTCAAGAGTAAAATAAAGAACATTGTTACATCTCTGTTTTAAATTTGCCACAGCTAAACACAAAACACTGTTACTGGTTAGTACACAGTACAAGGACACAAAAGGAAAACTAAAGTCGACACACAAACATAAAAATTTTCAATGGTCCGCAGTAGATGGACAGAACAGGAACACAGGCAATACAAGGCAAATGAGTCTTGCGACTGTTTACCCATTGCCTGTGCCCACCTTCAAAATGATCCTCCTCTCTCGAGGAGAGCCAGTATAGTGAAATTAGTGGTGAATGTGTGAATATTGTCATTTGATGGATGACAATGTATCACACTGCAACCATTTAAAATGTTGGGACCTGCTAGAGTCCCAAAACGCAGAGACTGAATGGCCAAAAAAATGACTTGTAGATACAAAGTCCAAGATGCCATTTCTTGGACCAGTCGCTTTTTTTCCTAGGTATGGTGATCTCGGAGTTGGTATATATAAGTTAGGGGGGTATGGAGGGTACAAAAACAAAGATTTAAGGAGAGGAGTGATTTTTGAGATTTGCTCTTCTTTGGATTTTCAGTCTTTTTTTTAAAGATTTTTGGCACTCTGCATTACAAGTGCCAACATTTCAATAGGGAGCCATATCACACTGCTTGATTTGCAGTAAAAGTCTATTCCATTGGTGTGGAAGATGCTGTATAATAAACCACTCTCACCACTTTGTTTTATTCATCTGCTGGTGAAGATTTAGATCCCCTGTTATGGTACTTGTGGGACTATTTATGAATGCACAAAATATCCAGGACAACTGGGTTTCTAATGGCTTGGAAGTCGAGGCACAGAACTCTCCTCAGGAGGCCTAAATAATGCTGAATGTAATATTCCCTTGGCAATCAGCTGCTCAAAGTAGGACTTTCTGACTACTGTCATCACGTGATGATTAAAAGAGAGGGAATTATCAGTCTAAGGTCCAAAGCTTCCCACAACATTCTCATGTCATATACTAGGAGAAGATGTTGTTTACCAAATGTGACAAAACTACTCTTTTTTGCCATTTAAACCCATTTTTAGTACACCAGATATTTTGAAGTGCACATTATTTTTGGAGGACTTGGGTGTCAGAAGATGAATTGATAGTGGCTCCCAGCTTACAGTCACCCGGAAACGTGATCAGACAGAGATCTTGGTTCTAGGTCTGGAAACTCAAACTAAATACAAAAAAAGGATTCCAGCACGAATCCTACAGGAAAGTACTGATTACTTTCATACTCTTTGATGAGACAGATGCTACATGCACCATGTGGGTTCTGTTCTTTAGCCAATTTGTTATCAATCTTACCAAATAAGGATCTATTTGTAATATATTTAGCTTACTGTCAAAAGAGTTATTCTTTCAAAGAATATAACCAGATTTCATTAGATATGATCGGCCCTTGACAAAGACAAACTCTGGTTCTAGTCTGATGAGATTTTTAATATCACAATTCTTCAGGTCATTTATAATATGTTCCATGGAGTTGCAAATAAGATTCATCAAGCAGACAGGCCTGTAATTCCTGAGGTCAGTGGTGGGGCCACCCTTGTGGAATGGCGTCACTACAGGTGTGCCAAATCTGAAGGATGAAGCTAACAGGTGAGCTCAGGTTAAACAATGAAAGGAATAGTTCTGCCAGGGCTAGTTTAGTACCGTTTATTAAACAGTCAGGTATATTATCAGGTCCCATGTAGGAAGTACTTTAAGTCCTGGACAGCACCTTTGGTACATGATCTTCAGTGATGATAGGAGGTCTAAAAGCTTTAGGGATAAGTGGGCTTTGGACAGGGATTTTCTGAATGTGTTTGCTAGAATGCTGGCAATACCTACCAGGTCTGAGTAGATGGTGCCAATCTGAATAAGCTCAGAGCAATGTTTGGTGCTATTTCTTACGTTTCCTAATGTAATTGAAGAAGGATCAGTAGTTGTTCTTAGCTTCAGATGCTAACCTAAGTTCATGGGCTGCCTTGGTAGTCTCAACAGTATTTTTCAAGGTTTTAGACAGTTTTCTAATGCGATCCTTAATTTGAGGGCCTTTTAATCTACTGTATATTCTAAATTGAGTTTTTTCCCTTTTGTTTTAAAGTTTATGTTGGTGGACTGCCAGGGTGGTTTGCTTTTAAACTCATTATAATTAGATTTGGTAGGTAATGCCTGCTCTACACATTTACCTACATAGGCATATTACTCATTTCTGAAGCTACCTGTCATGGTAAAGTCTGGGATTATGCTGGCATAAGTGATTTTTGAAATTTTGCCATAAAATTTGATGAGATTTGGATGTCTGAAATCCTTAAATTATGAGATATTGGTATCTTCCAGTTTAGATGTTTTAAAGGAAAGACCACTAATTTGATCCTACTTAACCAGGGAAGGAGTTACCAGGGGAATAGTACAAAAAGAAGCTACATTCTTAAAGGACCACATCATGAATATTATGCTTATGCATCTAGTGAACTTCTTGACAATCTGGTCCAGGGAGCACTTAATTATGAAATACAAGAACTTTTGAATATATCGTACATTTGTGGTATAAGTGCTCCAGTTTACCGAAGGGTAAAGGTTTCCCACAACAATGGACTTCTTGCTTATAGAGAGTTCATTGAGTACATATAGGAACCCTGTATGATTGTTAGGGGCCATAAGAGGGTGTGCTATAACAGGCTACAAATTAATAATACTGTTTAATATAATTTGGAACTTGAGTTCCATTTGTGGGTCTCTGGCAATCTGCCAAAAGGGCGACATGGTCCCTAACAAATATGGAGACACTACTACAGTTACCATTGGGTCTGAAATCATGGTAAGTGCAAAATCCAAATATGTAGAGTATGCTTTCTGAACATTTAAACCAAGTTTCAGTAATTATGCAGATACAGATGTGCTCCAAATACAGGAGAACCTCAAGTTCAGGTATTTTGTTGTAGAGACTTCTGGCATTGAGCAGAGTCACCATGATGTGATTCTGTTTTAGTTTTGATATGTTAGTTATTTTGGAATGTCCATCACCTGGATTATACCTAAAAAGGCATTATGCAGCAGTGAAGGCTTTAGCCAGTATGTAGAAACCTTGGAACAAGGGAGCAGACCATCACTGACAAAGTAGGACTGTCGTGCATCCTGTCCCATGTTGAGACATACTGGATCACCCTGGAACACCACCGACTATTGAGCCAAGTGTTGAAGCCAATTATCTTTTCTTTGTACCTATGCATCACACTTGGAGAAGGAAGGACTTTAGTCAGGACCACAGTCTTGCCTGCAATTGTGACATGAATGGAGAGTTCAGACATGTCTCTCTTCATATCTTTCAGGGTTATGCATACCAAGTCATTTACCACCATGTAGACCACCACTATGTCATAGTCATATCTGCCAGGTGAAAGGGCCTTAATGGTCCTTGAGGTATCACAGATCCTGGAATTGGAAGACAATTCACTGTCTCTGTCCAGCTTGGCGAAAGGACAGCTAGTTTGTCTGACTATAGAGCCACCAATCACTAAAACATTTTTATTTGTGGAGTGGTCTGAAGTATTGGATTTGAGATGATTTAAATATTGATGCCTCTTTGTTGTAAGTGTGTCAGAAGGTGTTGTGTCATTAGATTTTCACTGTGACTTGGTCTTTGTGGGTTTAGGAGGCTTAGGCAGGATTTTTTCACACCTCAGCAAAAGACATTTTAGTTTAGGTTGGTGTAGTGTGCTGTGGAAGCATGCATTGCTCACAGTAATATATATATATATTTTTTGTGAGTGTGTGACTCCATGTGTTTAAATACTTGCATCTCTCACAAACAGAATGTCTTGTACTAAGTACAAGTTAATTGCCTGTGAGCATCATGGAGTTGCTACACTGCCTAAGGATACCACATGCTACAAGTCTGGCAGCAGGAAAAGGCAAACTACGGTTGCCACCCATCCCATTGCCAGTGGGACACTCAAGGGTTGAGCCTTCTCATCCTGTTTCCTGCATTCACAGACAGTGGGACTTTAAGTCCCATTTTCTCCTTTTCGCTTCCGGTTTTTCCATGGCAATGCAGCTAAGTCACCAACCCGGACCTGCAGTTAGAGGGATTCCCTGCTAAGTACGGGTGGTGTAATTCAAGCAGTAATTGGCTGCAGGGATTGGAGAGGGCGAGGATTCACCTCGAAGAGCCCAATAAAGGTCGCAGCTGTAGAGCAGTTTTGTCTTACTGCTCTACAGCTGCGAAGGAAATAAGGTCTGAAATTTCTAATCTCAGCCAGCAAAGTCAGCCAGCCAGCCAGCAAAGAAGCCAGCCAGCCAGTCAGCCAGCAAAGAAGCCAGCCAGTCAGCCAGCAAAGAAGCCAGCCACCCAGCCAGCAAAGAAGCCAGCCAGCCAGCCAGCCTCTGCAAGGGGGCCTGCTAGCCAGCCTAGCCACTTGAGCAGACAGGGCCAGTCATCCAACTTGCCATTCCAGCAGGAAGAAAGCAAGCTAGCCAGGCAAAAATAGTGATAGTGGTAAGTACATAACACAGTATTTTGTGGCTTTAGTTATTTAAAATGGGAATATTATGCTTTATTTAAGTTTTTACTGTTTAGAGGTAGATAGGGATGCAGTATTTAAATCTGTGCAGAGGTTATTTTGAGATTTTTGAGTAGTAGTTTTTAAAGGTATAAAACCTGTATGTATATGTAATTGTTATTGTTTTTGGGGGTATGATTTGGAAGCATTACTTTTAAAAGGCTGAACTGTGTGTATAGAAGTTTTGTTCATTTCTAGTGGGGGGCAGTGAAATATAAATTTAGTGTGATGTATTTCTATTGTCGTAGCTTTTTCTGGGTATTTTCTGTTTGCAGATAGAAAATGTTCGAGCACAGTTTGCACTTTTTTGTGTGGAAATGTGTGCAGTTTAATGCTGTTTTCAGGAAGTTAGGATATACTGTTTGGGTATTTTCTTCCTGTTAGTTCTTGCAAGTCAATGTGTATGTGGTACAATTCTACCTTTTGAGAGGGAATGTTAACAGTTAATGTAGTGCATTTATTATTCTAGTAGGTACATGTTGCCAACTTGCCGAAGCTGTTTCAAGATTGTTTTCATTTATACTTGTAAATGTGTGCATTTATTTTTTATGCATTTTTAATAAGGTTAAAATGTCCTGCCTTGTAATGTGAATATGGGTGTGCTGCTTTTACTTGGGCCTGTTTATTGCATCGCTGTGCTGGGTAAATTACTCTTAATTGCTATGTTTTGAGGTAAAAGGAGACAAGGGAGTCTGCTGTACATTGTAGTTTATTTTACTTCTCTTGCAAGAAGTATTTTTAAAAGGTAAAATGTTTACGGACTTTTTTCCTGTTTATTTCTTTTTTTTTGTGATACCTTCCACGGTGGTGCAGCGGTAGTGTTGTTGCCTCACAGCAAGAGGTTCTCCTGTTCGATTCTCGGCTGGAGTGCGGGGAGTGCCTTCTGTGTGGAGTGTGCATGTCCTCCCCACGGTTGGGTGGGCATTCGAAAGACATGCATAAATGGACATGCCTTCGTTGAAGGTTGAACGTCAAGCTGGCACCTCAGCGTTCGTCAAAATCTACGGCCAATCACTAGCGGACCGGAGTTCCGCTGTGGCGACCCCTAACCGGGAAAAGCCGAAAGACAACAACATTTCCTTTTTTTTTGTGGATGCATGCTCAGAAGTTAATGCAGTGTATTTGAGACTGTGTTAAACAATGTCGTTGTTACAGGGTAGTTTGCTTTTATAAGTAGCAAAGTTTGTATTTTGTGTTTTAGTGATGTCTTCAATAAACTTACAATGTACTGTTTTCATTATAATCCGATTACGACCAGTGCTGCTGTTGGACATGTTCATTAATACATCATTGCACTGTGTAAATTAGTGCCATACATTTCTTTTAACTGCTGTGGTCAAAAGCTAAATCAGGTCTATGGTATCCACTGTGCATTCTCATTCATTTTAGTGTTTTTTTGGTTCAGTGAATGTGGTTAACTTTTTTTCTTGAGGGGTGGGGTGAGGTGGGGGGCATGTTCGGTGGTAAAAATAATGCATTTCATTTTCTACAAGCTGTGTTAATGTCAGTTTTCAATGACCAAAATGCCCTCTACATTACCTCATTTACTATTTGACCTTTTTCAAACTGTTTGTAATAACTCTTTTCTGCTCCATTCCTCAGTTCTTTCGCATGCCAATGTCTTTCGAGCCAGTTCTTTTGAGTGCCAATGTTTTTCAAGTCAGTTTTTTCAAGTGCCACTGTTTTTCAAGTCAGTTTTTTATTTTGAGTGCCACTGTTATTCAAGCCATTTTTTTCACATGCCAATGTTTTTCAAGCCAGTTCTTTCAAGTGCCAATGTTTTTCAAGATAGTTCTTTTGCATGCCAGTGTTTTTCAAGCCAGTTCTTTCAAGTGCCAAAGTTTTTCAAGCCAGTTCTTTCGCATGCCAATGTTTTTCACGCCAGTTATTTCGCATGCTAATGTTTTTCAAGCCAGTTATTTCGCATGCCAATGTTTTTTAAGCCAGTTCTTTCACATGCCAATGTTTTTAAGCCAGTTCTTTCACATGCCAATGTTTTTTGAGCCAGTTCTTTTGCGTGTCAATGTTTTTCGAGCCAGTTCTTTTGCGTGTCAATGTTTTTTGAGCCAGTTCTTTTGCGTGCCAATGATTTTCGAGCCAGTTCTTTCATGTGCCAATGTTTTTTGAGCCAGTTCATTTGTGCTGTGCAGCAGTATGTTACTGCACCCTACTAACACAGTTTTGGTAAATATGTTGCATATCAGGTAAGTACAGATTCAAGCATGAAGAGAGCAGCAGCTTCATCACAGTCAACCAGCAGCAAGAGAATGTGCAAGTGGGCAGGATGTTTGGAAAACAGAATTCGACTGGATGGAGAGATGCAGTGATGTCAAAGCGTTCTGCAGGTACTGCAAGAGAGAATTTCTATTGACCCACGGTGGAAGAAATGTCGTTGCATGACATGAGGCAACTGAACAACATAAGACTGCTATTCTTCAAGCTAAATCCAGTCATCTGATGACAAAGTGGGCAAGGAACACAAACCTTGAGGGACCAGAACTTAGGATCATTGCAGCAGAAGCCTCTGAGGTGTTCCATGCTGTTAAGCACAATAATTCCTATAACAGCTTGGACTGTGCAGTAAAGTTGGCCAGCCAGTTGTACAGTGACTCAGGCACTGCAAAGAAACTATCTTGTGGAAGAACCAATGCTGAAGCCACAGTCAAAAATGTTTTGGGACCGCACTCATTGGAATGCCTCCTGCATGACCTTCAAAAACCAGGCACTTCATTTGCAATTTCATCAGATGCTTCCAAAAAGGGGAACATAAAATTATTTCTACTTGTTGTGAGGTATTTTTCTAAAGAAGAAGGGGTGGTGAATGGACTTTTGGACTTCTATGAAGACCCTGATGAATCTGCACAGGCTATTTCACAGCAAATTTCCAACATTATGGAAAGGCACTCCTTGCCCTGGAACAGTATTTCAGCTTATTGCACTGATAATGCCAGTGTGAACTATGGGAAGATATCTGGTGTGTACACCAGATTAAAAGAAAAGTGCCCATCACTCCAGAAGACTAACTGTGTTGCCCACATCATTCATAATGCAGCCAAAAAAGCTGCAGCACAACTACCGTACGACGTGGAAGTATTTGTAATTAAACTTTTCAGCCACTTCTCAGGTTCTGCCACAAGGAACAGACACTTGAAAGACTTCTTTGAGTTTTGTGGCATGGAATTTGAGAGTCTGTTAGGTGGCTGTCACTACTCCCAGCCATTGAAAGAGTAGTGAAAAATCTCCCAGTGCTCCAGTCCTATTTCCTCTCCCAGGGAGAAGAGGAGACCCCCCAGCAGATATGGCAGTACTTTTCAGCTAATGACATGGTGAGAATGAATTGCCTACGCTGCCGCAGTACTACTTTCACTTTCTCTGTGCTGTTCTTGTGGATTTCAATGAACATACAAGTACATTAGAAAAATCAGCACTTACTGCCATGGAAACGTTTTGTGTAATGGTGTCTCTGAAGCAAAAACTGCAGACAAGAGCTGAAGGTGCTTTTTATGGAGGGAAACTTAGGACACTTATGAGCACATTAGATAGCACTTCTGCTAACAAACTGAAAAGAGACTTCATTGTGTTCTTGGAGACAGCAGTGAAATACCTGGAACAGTGGTTTGATTATACTGGAAGCAACTACTTGTTTACACTATCTAAATTATCTCTAAATGAGCCCTTTGCTTTCAGTGACTTAATGTGACCACTGCCCTGAGTCTGCAGGATATAGATAAAGATTATCTTTTTAGGGACTACTTGGAAATTAGGCCCTTTCTCGAACAGTTATGTAACACAAGCTTGACCCCAGGAGAGAAGTGGCTGAAGCTTTTCAAAGAAGGGCCTGAACTGACTATACTATATCCGGTAATTGGTAGGGTTTTATCTATACCGACCTCAAACGCATTGCAGAAAGAGTTTTTTCTTTGGTGAGAGGTAAATGGACAGATGTGCGAAACCGATGTAGTGTGGACTTGTTAAAAGCCGAACTAATGATGACTGTCAATTACCGGATGAAATGTTGTGACGTTTACTCAAATATTGTATAAAATTGGGCCCATCTTCAAGCCATAAAATCAAATTCAAAATAAACTTTAAAAAAAAAAAAGTGATTTAGTGTACTAGTGTGCAGCATAAAGTACTAGGGTGCAGTTTGTAATTTTGTGTTTTTCTTTGTTTAGCGTTAATTTGCTAGTGTGCAGTATGTAGTACTAGGGTACAGTATGTAGTTTTGTATTTTTTCTTTGCTTTAGCTTTAATTGACAATAAAAAGTCTTAATTTTATACTTGGCTTGTATGTGGTATGTAGATTTTTTGTTTTTTTTCTGAATAGTCATGGTTGGTTTATGATTTTTTTAACTTTTTAAATAAACAAGTGTCTTTTTAATGAGTAGTGTGTTTTTTATTCCTTTAAAGTTTATTTACTGTTACAACTGAGTAACGTGTGTTTTTGCAGTAATAGTTCACTTGATCTAAATGGTTTGAGTTTTCAGTATGCTGTAATGTCACAATGTTGTATCCATAACTGTAATACTGCATCTCCTTTAACACCTCTGGTGATGTCGTGGTGGGATGTGGCCAGTGTCCTATTGGCCACACCCCCATGCCCCACTTTGGCCTTGTTAAAAGGTGGCAACCCTAAGACAAACAGGCAGACCTTCCATTTTAGTCTAAGGTTTGGAAAATTTGTTAGAATTCCACAGAGTACCATGTTCAATTAAATGAGGTAGCTATCAGGTTATACTATGGAGAATATCAGTTGTTGTAAGGAACTATCTAAATATATACTTTGCAGAGTAACTACCAGCTGCTAAGGGCAACGTGCAGCAATTAACAGCTGCTAAGGAGAATGTGGAGCAACCACAGGCTAATCTGGGTAAAGCAGAGCAGTTACGAGCTGTTAAATACTTCTCTAAGGAAGAATGTGTCACATCGGCAAAGTTTGTTTTGAGGAGCATAAAATATTCAAACACTGTTCACTGCAACTACTTTCATTAACAGCGCAGTTTGCCTCTTTCTCCACTGTTGTGTGACCTTAGAGTTAGTATATACAAGTCTGAGGGTGTCTTCACTCCTTGGGGGTGCAAGGGGGCTTGCCCCCTGCAAAACAGTTTTTGTTTTATGTTCACTGAAGGTAGTTTCAGTGAAAAGTTTGAGTTATTTACCTTAGGACAGTGAACATGAATTCATCTGAGGACCTGTTGTGCTCAGTGTGGCTCTTCGCACAACTGTGGAATGCTGTTCTTACTACAGATATTACTATGCATACTAATCACTATGGATAAAGAGAGGCTGAGTGGTACAGAGACAGATATGGTTCAAGATACCTGTGTCTATATAATGCACATTGGGACACCTCTGTGCGATGAGCAGCACCACATAAAAGTGCAGGCAATTTATAACAACACAGGATGGTAAAAAAAAAATTGACTTAGAGGTAACAGGGAGTATACAGGCAGTCCCCGGTTTATGGACATCTGACATGCGGACAACCCACAGATACGAATGGGCTGCCACAATTTCGGAAATAACATAAAAGTTAAAATAGTTAAAGTTGCTCAAATCTGTGTGTGTGTGAGAAAGAGAGAGAGATCGGGAGAGTGAGAACGATCGTGTGTGTGTGTGAATGTAGGTATGAATGAGGAAGTGACTGTGTGTGGGTGCGAGATTGGGAGAAAGTGAGAGTGATGTGTGAGGTAATGCAGGTATGAATGAGGAAGTGACTGTGTGTATGAGAAATAGGAAGAGTGAGAGCGATGTGTGAGTGAATGCAGGTATGAATGAGGAAGTGACTGTGTGTATGAGAAATAGGAAGAGTGAGAGCGATGTGTGAGTGAATGCAGGTATGAATGAGGAAGTGACTGTGTGTATGAGAAATAGGAAGAGGAAGAGTGAGAGCGATGTGTGAGTGAATGCAGGTATGAATGAGGAAGTGACTGTGTGTATGAGAAATAGGAAGAGTGAGAGCGATGTGTGAGTGAATCCAAGTATGAATGAAGAAGAGACTGTGTGTATGAGAGTGAAGAGTGAGAGCAAGGGAGCGGGCCTCTGGCAGCAGTAAAGAGGTGGGTGGTTGCATAAGGGGAGGGGGTTAGTTACGGAATAGGTAAACTGTGTGTGTGTGTGTGTGTGTGTGTGTGTGTGTGTGTGTGTGTGTGTGTGTGTGATACACCTAAACTTCTTACAGCAAGAAATCTGGACAAAGGCCCAAAAATAGGGACACTTTTTAAATATTGCTGTTACAAACTTAGAAAGTTGATAGAATAACAGATTTTGCATTAACATGAATTTTCTGAAGGATATGAAGTCTGGAACCCAAATGTCTGTCATTATTTTTTAACTGGAATATGTAATGATTTACTACTAATTTGCCAGAAAACTAAAAGTATATGAAAAACAGACCAACAATAGGATGAAATTGTATACTAGACTGAAGCAAACATTTGACTAAGTGACATTTAATAACCATTTGTACATGTTTCGACTTGCATACAAATTTGACTTAATGACGAACTAAAAAATGGATCTCGTCCTCAACTCAGGGACTGCCTGTACTTAACTGAGCAGCACCTTATTAAACCTCATCAGACTGAACACAAAAATGTCACCAACAGAACTGAAACAAACGTCAAACAATTTTAAAGCAACAAAAATTATACACAATGGGCAATTGGGCAATTTACTAAATGACCCAATAAAATGAAGTTTACCCTTTCACTATTTAGGTAAATGTGAAACACTCAAAACAGCGGTTGTTATGGAGTTCAAGGAGTCTATGATGATGATGACTGGGGTTCAAGTATGTGGGCCGTTTCAGGGGGGGGGGGGTACACATCAGGACAGATCATCTTACTGGTATGGATGGATGACGGATTAGCAGCCACCAGTGGAATGAATCTCCTAGCAGACACTTGGGGAATGAAGCAAAGGGGCTTGCATGGATACAGAAAGCAGGCTTCTTACATGGATTACAGGCTTATATGGTAGTGCAAGTCCACCTATGGGTGTGGCACTGCTCAACATCTGCTTCCAGCCTTGGGCAAGGGAGGGGGAAGAACAGGACAGATGTAAGTAAACTCCTAGCCCAACACTGTGATGAGGGCCAGGAGCTCACATGACAGAGAGATCTCACCTGGATGGGAAATGATAAGACTATTGGTTATGCCAGGGTATCTCTATTAACAGAGGTAAACAGAAAATAACTTAAAATGCATAAATAATGGTACGTTCCTTAAATTTGACTGAACTCTGAAGAATAATCAGTGGGGAAATATAGTTCTCCAAAAATGGGCTGTTAATATAAAAGAAGTGAAGAAAACAAAGCATTCTCCAGCATTATAGCTAAAATGTTTACAAGCATAAACTTTATACTGGCCTCAGTATTTACCACCACTTAGCCACTTCCAGAACCATCATGACCACTACATGAATTTGAAAAGTCAACAGCAGTCAAAGTGTTGCTAACACCAGTACACCTATTTTAGGAAGCCAAATGCATATGTGGTTGATACAGAACCCTCATAGCTAAAATAACCATATTTATTGTCTCATGCCAAAGTACTCAGTCTGGGGCTGAAATTCAGCAGCATATTAGTTTAAAAGTGGGAGATCAATTGACGACAAAAAAAAAAAATCAGTGCTATCAACCAAGTTACTAGAAGTTTTCTAACAGTCTGCTCAGGAACTGTGGTGTTTCTACTTACCACAGTGTGACTGGAAAACCTGTGGTTTGATCACGTGGTTACAGGAATTGCATACAACTACATAGAAGTCATCGTGAGCCGGATAGTGGCCAAACAAGTGCATATCTACAAAATAAATAAATAAATAAAAACATTAGCGTTAGCTTTATTACATGAAAAATTGTCTTCTGTTTGTATTAGAATCTCCTGTACTGTATTTAACAACTAAGTAAACAACACCATAAGAGCAATACTTTGGTTGTAACAGTAAAGACAAACCAAAAGACAAATAGATTAAATCTAACAGCTTTTAAAGTCTTAATTTACACTAGATTTAACATGGTTTAATTTCTAAACAAATTCATGTTTTACAGAAAAACAAAGCTTAATATTGGAAACAAAACAGCCATTTGTCAAGTCCTCCAAGCTACCTTCATTTTCAAAGCCATCACACCCTTTACACCAAAAAAGTCTGTTGTGAAGGACCAATTAGTGAAAATGGCAAGGATGGTTTCTGATACACAGGCGTTTGAAATTGAATGTGATAATCTCTTAGAAATGTTTGTGAAGTGTGGTTATCCAATGGAGTTTTTGACTCCCATTAGAGATGAGGTGGTTCAAAAGAGAATGAATGGCTTTTATTACCCTGGCTTTTATTACACCCTCTTGTACTACAATACTGACACACTGGTGTTTGCAAGTGATACTGCATCTATTCTTAGCAATAATTTAACAACTGCCAATGTAGTGACTACTAAGAAAAAATAATTTTTTAAACCTTGCATTTTGACTTATACTTTGGATTCTTTCAGTATTGTTGACGTGCTTAGGTACGCCGGGTTATTTATTTCCTCCAATCCACAGTTACACAAACATTTGGGGGACAAACCTACTATTGTGTACAGAAGGAACACAACCTTTAAAGATTTATTAGAGAGAGATAATTTTTAGTTAAGGGTTGTTGTAGAACGGACATTAGAGGTATGTTTAAATGTGGTCATTGCAGAATTTGCACACATATCCTAATGGGCAATAAGTCTGAAGTGAATGGTCAAGAGTTGTTTGTAAGACGGAAATACAATTGCGATACTAACTGGTCTATCTATGTTGCTTGTTGCCAAATGTGCCCGGCTTTCTACATTGGCAAAACTATTAGGCGGGTGAAAGACAGGATTTATGAGCATGAAAGAGATATTAAGTGCAAGGACACTAATGCTCTTTTTAGACATACAGAGAAATCACCCAGTCAAATTTTCAAATATTTTATTATTGAACAATTAAAAAGAGATGCCAGAGGTAGAATTATTGAGGACCATTTAGTTGTTAAGGAACTGTTATGGCAGCTTAGGCATGATTCTTTGACTGAACGAGGTTTGAATAACATTGGCTCCATCTCCCCTGTTTTAAACCTTAAACGTTTGGGGTGTTAGTGAATGCATAGTTATTTTATATTTTGTACTTTTTTAGCTTTGTAATAGTTTTTTATCTAGTTTATTGCAGCTGTTGAATTACATCATATTTGATTAGTGATTTATTTGACTATCTCTTTTACTAATTAATGCTTTGTATCATGTGCCTTTTATTGGGTATTTAAGTCTTTGGTATTATGTTTCAGTAGTTCTGATGAAGTCCTATAACGGATGAAAGCGCTAAATTACTGACTTGAATTTGCAATTAAATTTTTGCTTGTTCACTGCTTAGCCTCTCCGTTTTGTTACTGATTTGAGTGGAGGTGTACGTTTCTATCGATAAAGCTTATTTGCTACTGAGAAATTATAAGAAAAAAGATTTACCGGGCACTGACTCACGGCTCTTGTGTGTATATTTATAGTGTACTATACGAGCCTAGCATAAAGTTGATAAAACAGAGTTGAAGGCAATTTTAGAGCCAGGTTGGGGAACTACTGCAATAATTATCTCTTTCTTATGAAGACAGCGCTTACCCTGAACAAGGAAACAAAGCATATTGTCTGATAAGAACATCTTACTCAGAGCTAAGGAATAGTTTAAAGTGAGTAAATTTTAAAGAGAAGCTAAGATTCTTTGCAGGCTAGAATTCTAGCACACAGGTGCAATGCTGCATAGGAAGTTGAACAACTGGTACACATCAGGAGAGGGTCTGTGGTTCTCAATGAACATTTTAAATGATAATCTCTTGAATGCTAAAACTAAGCAACCATTAGAAAACTACCATCCCCCAACATACAAAATTAAAAACAGTTCGCATGCATGCACACATACCATAAACACAGTAATATTTGAAATGCAAAGAAAGAAAAATATAACAAAAAGACAGTTGTTCTTGTCCCTACCCTATTATTCCGTAGTAAATGTATTGTTTCTAGGTCACACACTGACATACTAACTGATATCATCTGGTGAGATTATAAACTGAAGTACACCACAGACATCAATTTTGCATTGCTGTTTTCATGGAATCAATAATTTCTGTATTTTCTGTGTCACACTTTGCACGTATAGTGTTAAACAAGAGGTATTCTTTTTAACAGAACTAAGCTAGGAATTGTGTCCAAAAAGTAAATTAACATACAATCTTGTGTTCCATAAATTCTATAAAATGGAAATGTAACATAACTTGCTACCTATAAAAGAGGTAAAACAGTACTTGATATATTCTTGTACCATATCACATTCAAATAGTTAAAAACAGATCATGCAAGCAGGGCATGAAAGCATTGCCTCTTTTAGTTGCCGGAATACATAAACACATAAGTATATATACACACTATATAACTGTGTGTAAATACAGACAAAAATGTGCATTTTATACAATTTCAAATACTTGGTGCTGTATTTGGACTGTGTAGTTGCAACATTGTGAAAAACCTTGACTGCCAGTGACACTGATCTTTGTAAGTGCTATACATATTCAGCTTTATGAAGTACAGCAACAGGTCAGCAAAGTGTGGCATCTTTTGGATGTTATACTCTACCATGCAAATGTGCAAATTTAGGGAAAAAAGATCATCATAGGTAAACAAAATATGGCATCACAGTCTTGTCCGTCTCACAACCATTGTTCTAGGACTGAGAAATAATACTTAAATGTTGCTGTGTCTTTCGACTTTTCCTGGGTAGGGGTTGCCACAGTGGAACTCCGGTCCGCTAATGATTGGTAGTTGATTTTTACGTGCCGAGTTACCAGCCCTGACGCACAACCTTCAACAAAGGTACGGCCATTCACGCATGTCTCCACGCAGAAGATGCTCAAAATAGAAGCAAATAATCAAGCTAAACAGTTCAATTTATTCTACTAGATTGTAAATATCTGGTGCACTGTATGAAAGTGGAAGAGCAGCTCATACGTTCTTGCTTTGCAGTTATTTTTAAACTAATACAAAGGAACATATAGTATTATAGCCATGGTTATTTGAAAAGCAAGAGAAGCAAAATATGGCATTAGTTTTGGTTCTTTCATACTGTAAGTGCTATTTTCTGATACACGATACTGAGCAGTTGCAGTGAAATATGGGCAAGATAAATACTTCCTTTTATTTCCCATTGCTGTAAAATCAAAATGCATGAAGAGTTGTTTATAAACCATCCCCCAATTCTTATACTACCATATCATCATTTCATTACACTGCTCTACAAGCCAAAATTCAGCATCTCAGCTTTATTCCTTTTTAGGCAGCTCATATGTAAATGGATGCATTTGTATGTAATCTTTTATTTTTGCTGGTAGACCTTACTGTGTGATTTGTTTTTGTTTTCTGTTTTACTGCGCAGTAGTCACACTTTGAATCTAAATTTATTATACTGTCTTCCATTTCATTTTCACATGAATTCAGCCTCTGATAAGTATTTTCTCTTATTTAATTACAAATAACCTGCAGTTATCCGCCACTGCCCTTTGCAAAGTTTCAGCATCTCTTCAGAGATCCTACCTACCTGCAGCCCATCACATCCAAAGCATGTTATGACCCTGGTATGAGCACAGAAAGGTTGCTGTAGTACTCTAACATTAAAAGTACTCATAAGTTAGTATAGTTTCACAAAGTGATTACATTATATTAAATGACTCATGAATGGTATAAAAGAACATATCAAAGAAATGTAGATTATTCCAGATGAGCTCTTAATATGTACAGAAAGCAAACATTCTGTTGCAGCTCCCACTATTTCGAAGAATACTGTTTTAGTACTCAAATAAGACCACTTACATGGACTGCTGGAGACAATCCCAAAATGAGTATTATCATTATTATTGCTACTGTTATTATTATTATTATTATTAGCCTGGCGCATGCATCTATCTTTGGAGCTAGTGACGGACACCAACAGAGGA
Organism: Protopterus annectens; assembly: GCF_019279795.1. NCBI lineage: Eukaryota > Metazoa > Chordata > Ceratodontiformes > Protopteridae > Protopterus > Protopterus annectens. The sequence continues at coordinate 1,179,992,809 of NC_056745.1, forward strand.
CTTCGATAGTCTAGGGTTACTAAATCCAAGTAGCTATAAGAAGTTATTTATGCACCCTGGTGTGTATCTTTGAAGTCTTTACAGACTCTACATGTGAACTAATTCAATATGCTGAGTTTGGGTTAGCTTAGAAGAACCATCTACAGCACAGTTACACCTAGCTTAGGAAGCAGGTCAGAGCTGAAGAATCTGTCAGGATTATGGTCTGGCCTCCTCATGTGAATAAAGGGGGATTCTCTAGTCTATGTGCACACTTTGGATATGAAGAGCTGTACATACATGTCAAAGTTAAGAAGGGAAACTGTTGTGATAAGCTGCTGTGAGTATGTAGACAGGAGTAAACATACTACTCACAGTCACTGCATTGTTAGGCCTCAAAGGTGGGAAGTAACGTAGGCCTCTCTAAATGTGTGTTTATCACACAACACACTCACCTCTGGTTACCCCAAGAATGCACACAGTAAGTAAGAGGTAACACTGGTGGGATGGGAAACTGTGAATATCTTATGCAGTCTTCATATGGACTTGTAGCTGGGGGGAGGGTGACACAGAAAAAAGGTACTTAAACTCTCTATGCAAACTAGCAGCAACTGTGGAACTGTGATAGAAAAGTTCCAATAGACATCCTCATGTTCATTATTCTGCAGGTCACAAATATGGACTGCCAGGTCAAAGATCTTGGCTAAACATAACCTCCCCACATAAAAAACAGCATCATCTTTATCTTTTTTTTTATTGTTCACCTCCAGTCCAAACTACACACTTGCACAATCACTGTTGGCTAGCCATATTTTCACCTTTTCTGGTTTGGCTACAGCTACATCCAAAATTCTATCTTTCTGATACAGACCCACAGTATTTGACTGAATCCCTCATAGTCCAAGACCACAAAATCTTGCCTACTCCCTATCTACCTAGAAACTTAGGATCTCCCTAGTCTGCTCCTGGCAGATTAAAATCTCCATTAGTGTACCCCTCTTCCTCATACACCAGTCCTTTACTGTCATCACAGTGTACAATACTCCTTACCTGATGAGGTATCTGAGGGACTGTACAATGTAATGATTCATCTCAACTACCACTATTTACCTTTACCATCAGGGTGCTTACCCCAGCGCATACCGGTCACCATTCCTTTGCCCTCTTCAGTGGGGGAATACTCAGATTCCACATTTCTGACTTCACATGATACTAATCTTTATGTAAATCTCTCTCTCTCTCTCCTCCATTTCAACCTATTATTCCCTAACAACTTATGCCATGGAACATCATGTCCCCAGCTCTGTTAACACTACTGACTACCCCATCCCCTTCTTTCATTAGTGCAGCTAGCCTCCACACCTTCCTTTTCAGACTCCTAACACTTCATACTACTACTACCTAGAAATTCTTTGGGTGCCCTCATCTGTTGTACTACATTCCATACTTATTATCTCCCTGTGTGTAGTGCCAGAGTACACAGACCCCCTGCTCTGCTTCTACAGCATTTGCTTCCCCATTCCTTTTTAGTTTGAGCATTCTGTTTAAAAGTAACTTCCTAAACCGCATCTTCTGGAATATGATGGAATGTATTCCTGACATAGAGTTGGTGCCTTTGTCAGGTCTCTCCCATCTTCCCAACAGTCTAACAACTGTCATGTCAGTCGTGGCATTCTGTAATTCTCTACTCCTTTGGTCTGCTAGCTGGTATTCGTCTAAGGAAGCTTTTGCCAACCACTAACCTGGGATGACTTTGCCACCTCCTCTATCCTGCTTGACAGCACCTCAAATGTCTCCTTTGAAAGGACACTGGTGCCTATGTGCTTCATACAAAAAAATGCACCGTGAAGGCATACAAATGCAGGCAATAATCAAACAGCAGGTAAAACCAACTCACACAAGTGTTTTGTGGTGTAGCTATCACAGACAGCCACCAAGTGACACTGTATTTTACTCTAATTGTTACTGCATTATTCTGATTCACGAATTGTGCAGTTTTAGCTATTTTTTTATGGTTATTTTGAACGGACTTCTATTAAGAATGATGGGAAGAATGCATTATGGCTCTTAAACCACCATATGTGACTTCGATATTCGCAGTCTCATTAACTTCAGTTGAAAGCTGGGGTCAAGACCACTGTCTGCTATTCCCGAGGTAATCCCAACCTTCCAATTAACATTGAAAAAGGCACATTAACTACAATACCCAACAAAGAAAGCTGCCCAACTCATTTTCAGACAGATCTCATCCACTCCTATAGTTTTGCCACATTGGAAATGTTTAATCACTGCATTTCTCCCAGCAGCTACTTTTGATGTTGCCTCTTTCCAGGACAGGATGCCCACTGGATTTGCAGGCTCTTCAAAATGTTTTTAACACAACCCTAACAATGTCCTTAGTTGAGGTCATCAGTTTTTCACTCTTGCTAATGTTAAGAACAGCATTGGCAATGTCCTGTGACCCCACTCTTCAGTTTACAGATGGTTTGCCAGAATCTCTTTGAAGTCATCCAGACATCATTCTACATGCCTCAACTATTTTTGCCACAAACTGGCCAGTGCATATGTAACTGCCATAGCTGTCTGCTTGTCAGTACCTACTACTAAAACAGTAAAACCTTCCCTCATCTTACCATTATGGTAACCATCAACCACATTTTAAACACATCTCCTTTCTCTCCTGCTCTCAAACTATTGAGATATGGTAGAAGGTCCATTCAGACTGCACATCCCCAACTTTCCAGTCACAAACAGCAGCACTATAAAAAATTCTGCACTGTACATCACAATTACTTTAATGACAGTTTTACCAATCTCAAACTCACTTTTTCTCTCTCCCTGTCACATTTCTTCCCATTTGTTTCCTACTGGTGTGATCCTGTATGTAGCTCCTACTGACAAACTGAGATAAAATGTACTATCAGTCATCCACTAGCACATTGACGGTAGTTCGATAGGGTCTACATTAGATACTCGAAGAGGCATTTCGTTGAATGTCTCTTCATCGACCCATAAACCAACAAAACAGCGAACATGCATATAAAAGTTTCTTTCCCTGGGAAAGAAATCGCTTACCTTAAACAAAAAAACACATCACTATGAACAATACAAACCCTAACTAAAAATATCAACTCCAAGATCACACTACAGTGGGGAAAATGGCAAAGTAACAGAGTTGGCCATGCAATTTCTTTCCCAAGGAAAGAAAATGCTTATAAGACTATTTGCTGTTTTGTGTTTTCGTTATTTAACGGTCGATGAAGAGGCATTCGATGAAACACGTCTTCGAGTATATAATGGAAACCTGTTCAATACCCAGCTTTCCTAAATATGATGTTTCTACTCACAGCCTTATTTTTTTACTGTACTGCTACTTATGGACTGCAAGTACCTCTCAGTTTTTCTTTGTGTTTTTTTTTGCATTGCATCTGCCAGCCAGCTAGTCTCTCCACATCATCTCTGCCCAGTCCTTCTCCCACTATTGGAACTCCTCAGGGAATGCTAGAAATGGCAAGGTGAGGCCACCACACAGGCAGCCCTCAGGGAATATTTGTTTCTTTGTTGACATCCCAGCAGCAAAGTCACATCTACTAGGCCTGCCACCCCCATGGATGGTTCATATCACTACAGGGACCACAATGTCCTCCCCAATGCACTTGACATGACACCTACCAGTGAAGCAGCTTGGCAGCCAAACTCCTGATTCTGAGACAACCTCTTGTACTACCACCCCTACTCTAAATGACAGTGACACTGGACTGCCACAACCTACCTCCCACCCTCCCAGGACAGGCATGCCCATCCTCTGCTGCCAAGTGCATGAAGTCCCCAACTGCAACTCGAACTTGAGTCACTTGGGCTGTAGTAAGTACTTTATCCATCTATGCCACCAGAGATAGCTCCTATTACTTCTCAGATTTAATCAGGTAATTAAAATGTACTATTTTCTTTTCCAGGCAATATCCACTTGTATGGGATTTTACATTTTTTTCTGCTCAACTACAGTACTATTGTCATCAGCGTAAATCAAAATATCCTGCAATGCATTCTCCATTACAGCAAACTAATATATTACTACTGCTAAGCAAGCCACACTCAGCATTTAAAATGCTTATTTACTTATTTTCTCATTTTATGTGTTATTGCAACCTACAAATATATAAGAGCAGGGAGCAAAAATCACTGGCAAAGCTGAAGAGAAGGAATCATTCACTGAGAGGTACACCCCAAGGTAACAAAATTATGAAGTTCAGAAAATGCACATCCTCAGCACAATTCTAAATCTTCTACCCACCTAAAACAGAAAACCCCACAAATAAGACAAATCTAAGTAAAAAAAAAGTACTGAGAAGGAAAAACGTAACAGTAAGAAAGACTTTACCTGGGTCGTAAAAGAAGAACAAACAAATAGATTTAGTACTGTGACCGGGTACTATCAGTATAAGACAGAAGCCTCAAATAAGAGAATGCCCTAAATAACAATATCTGCAGATAAGGAAAATGTAAAACTGAAGATAAATCCTTTACCGAGGGAAAATACATAGAGCAGAAAAGGAGCTACTACACACAATGTAACAGAGGGACAGTAACGGAAGGAAAGGAAAGAAGTCAGGGTAGAGTATACTGACAGACAAGGCAATATTTTTAAACAAGTTAATTTATCATGGTATTGATTCATAACATGGGTTTACATACAACAGCTACAATGAAAAGAAAAGAAAAATCTTAAAACTTTCCATAATCACGTGCATGCTTTATACAAACAAGATCCATCATAATTCTGTTCTTCACTTCATTGCAAAATCCTTGCATACCTTTCTGCTCATCTATTTACTTTATATAATGTTCCTAAATACATGATTTTTTTATGAAATGTTCTTCCTGCAGCTTATAACGATCCCATCTCTAATATTTATTTTCTTTAGTATAATCAGTACCTAATTTATTGTAGATTTAAATTTTTAAATTCCAGTTTTGTGTGACTACTTTTTCTGGCTGTTAATAACATTAAACTTAAAAAGGCCTTACCATGTCTTAGCATTTCTAAATCTAAACTCCCAACTCAGTAGCATTACACCCTTGGTTAATATAATATGTTCTCCCCAACAATTATATCCGGAGAATCTGCAAGAAGTCTTTAAACCCATTTAACTCTACACATTCCAAGAAAATGTGTTTCACATTTTTTTCTCTCCATATTTCTCAGCTGTTCTGATATTTGCCAAATGTCCCTGTGTGTAGTGCCAGAGTACACAGACCCCCTGCTCTGCTTCTACAGCATTTGCTTCCCCATTTCTTTTTAGTTTGAGCATTCTGTTTAAAAGTAACTTCCTAAACCGCATCTTCTGGAATATGATGGAATGTATTCCTGACATAGAGTTGGTGCCTTTGTCAGGTCTCTCCCATCTTCCCAACAGTCTAACTGTCATGTCAGTCGTGGCATTCTGTAATTCTCTACTCCTTTGGTCTGCTAGCTGGTATTTAGGGGATACGGCTAAGGAAGCTTTTGCCAACCACTAACGTGGGATGTCTTTGTCACCTCCTCTATCCTGCTTGACAGCACCTCAAATGTCTCCTCTGAAAGGACACTGGTGCCTATGTACACCATACAACAAAATGCACCGTGAAGGCATACAAATGCAGGCAATAATCAAACAGCAGGTAAAACCAACTCACACAACTGTTTTGTGGTGTAGCTATCACAGACAGCCACCAAGTGACGCTGTATTTTACTCTTATTGTTACTGCATTATTCGGATTCACAAATTGTGCAGTTTTACTCACCCAGCTATTTTTTGATGGTTATTTTAAACGGACCTCTATTAAGAATGATGGGAAGAATGCATTATGGCTCTTTGCCTTGTTTCTCTCAAAGTTATTGATTTTCTGGTAAATCTTCAAGGATCACATTTAGTCAATTATGCCAAACATTTCAGTTTTGTACTTCTTTATTGTTCAGAATATGCATATTAATGCAAGCATGTAGATCTGTTAACTGTTTAAATAAATTACAGTAACATTTGAAAACTGCTCATGATTTTAGGCATTTGTTACCTATTAGTTCTGGCTTTATTCTGAATACTTGAGCAAGTTAGTTGAGAGGTAGGCTTTTCTCCTTCCTTTCCTATCTCCAACAACTATTCTTAGCAGACAGACAACTCTTAATGATATTCTTGTTTAGCCAAAATACAGGAACACTGATAAAAAAAAGAGGGTCCTATGTAGGTGGTTCATAATGGAAACATATACGAAAAGTAAATAAGATCTGCCAATTCAATATTCTAAAAGTAAGACGTGCAGACCTCTCTACTTGGCATAACGGCAGAAAATGATAGAAACAGAGGAGAAATAAAACTGATTTCTGTAATTGCAACTGCAGGCAGACAGCAGACTAAGCTACAGAAATGGGAGATAAGGGAGCTTCTGTTAAAGGATTAAGGAACTATTTTCAGTACTAACTGAACAGAAAAACCTAATTCGGCACCGCACTGAGACCATTCTAAAAGAAAAGGTTAAGTTAAAACCTTTCAGAATATCAGTTACAGATAAAGGCTGTAAAGAATAGTAAAAAATGCTGCAGATCCGGTAATACAGGAGACAAAAAGTATGTGAAGAGTTATGCAGTATTAGTCTTAAAGCATTATGGAAAAAATCAAGTTCTCGAATGACTGTAGGAAAATGAACAAGATTCATAACTTGACAACTACCCAATACCCAAGCCAGATGGTGGGATTCTTAACTACATTAGATTTAACAAAGCGGTATGAGCAAATCCTTCTAACAGCTGAGGCCAGGGGAAAAAAAAAAACAAGAATTTTCAACCCCAGACAGCTTAGTCTAGTATATTAATACCCTTTGAGAACAAGGAATCCTATAGGACATGACTTGTGTTAGACTAAATCTGACATGTCTCAGAGATAGTTATTACCTTGAAGAGTTAGGCATGACAGAGGTAAAATATTTAGGATTGGTGGTGGACGTGCAAGGGCCCAGAAAGAAAAGCTAGAAGCACTGAGAAATTTGCCTACTTTGGGCACTAAGAAACAAGAGAAGGGTATTCTTGAGATGGGCTGGTTACTATCAAAAACGTTATGCATCTATAGCATACATTCTTACAGATTTGACAAAGGGGAAAATGCACCTTACTGTATAATTGACATCAGAGGTAGAACATGTTTTTAAACAATTGAAGGAAGCATTATGTTTACAGCCTGTTTAGCACTTCCAGATTTCAGCAGAACCATCACAGTTTACAGTGAAGTAGGCCTAGGGTCAGTGCTATCACATCAGAGGAAAGACTAGGGTCAGTGCTTTCACATAAGAGGAAGGTCTAGGGTCAGTGCTTACACATCAGAGGAAGGCCTAGGGTCAGTGCTTACACAGACATTTCAGAAATGCATCCTATATGGTTTTTAAG
>NC_056745.1:1180005204-1180020535 GCF_019279795.1 Protopterus annectens
AAACAAAGAAGCTTACAAGTAAACATTACTAAAATATATGTGATGTAATGTGACTAAATTCTATGCAGAGCCTTTTACAACCAACTCCTTCCATGCAGAAATGTACACTAGTGATAACAAGTCTTTCAGTAACTTTAACAGTCAACATTATTTTTCATCACAACAGGCTCTGTACAAACAGTCCAGTACTCCAAAACTGCCAGCCTAGATCTACTGTCATTCGTATTCACACCAACTCTAATATCCTAATTTCAAAAAAAAAAAAAAAAAAGGAAAAAAACAGGTCAGCAATTATTCAGACATTTTACACCTTGCTACAACCGCTTAAATGCAAGCCACATACATATTTCAGTTAGCATCTTAGCACCATAAAATGTCAAAACCTGACTAATACCCTGCACATCAACACAGGAAGCAGCAAATAGAAATACAGCAAATTGTAAATGGCAGTGAAACCATTACCTTACCATTCAGTAAGCAGTTCAAGGTCATCCTTCATTTCCCATTGTAGTGAACTTTCAGTTGTGCTTACCTAAAGGAAAGTTGCAACTTTTCTCCCTAAGCAACCTGCAAGCAATTCTGCACAAAAATGCCAACAGCCCACAACATCTATTCAATTCAGTGCAACTGCCGCAAGAAACTCTACATATTTACTGAAATAAAATAAAATATGAAAATGCGACTAAACAAACAGAGAAAATGATAAATAATTAAAGTCTGCTATCTAGTTTTAGGAATTTTTCAAGTTCTCAAGTTTACACCACCAAGGTAACATATTTTCAAGCATTCAAAAAGCCAAACATATATCTAGGGACAGAATATCATCCAGTTTAAAAATTGTGTCATTTAAATACAACTGTCCATTAATATTTAATCTGGTAAAGAATGTTTACTACCAATTACTATATAATGAATGCATGCTCACTATATGCAAAAAATAAGATTTAAAATACAGCTTAAACTACTTTACAAATATCAATGTACAATTAACTTTTTAGTAAAATACTGGGTGCAGCCATGACAACAATACAAGTATACAAACAACAGGATGAACACGTTAAATGTCCACTGAAGTGTCTTTTTATTACCTCCCTCATAATAGTGAGAACTGTAGTCTGAAAGATGGCATACCAGTACTGTAAAGAATATTTTCTTAGGACATATTATTTTACTATATAACCTTTTTTGTTTACTTGTTAAACTGGTATACCCACTAGGGACAAGACACTCTTCCGGAGTAGTCACAGTATTGTCTGGTTAGGTTATGAGCTCAGAGTCATTAAGTAGACAAATGGAGCATGAAGGAATCAAACCTTAGATTAAAATATGAAGTTCATTAGTAGATCAGAGGATACATCCTCTGTACCAAGCTGTTAGACAAGCTGCTAGACTTTGAAAACTATTACAAGGGCTAACAAACAACTATTTTTTTCTTGGCTGGAATCTAGTTACAGTTTGTTTTTTTGACAGATGTACCAAATTTCCAGCTATCAGCTTCAGAATATCTCGAGGGGCAAGTCCAGTGCACAGAGTTCATCTCTGACAAAATGTGGCTGTGTTTATGAGAGAGACAGCTTTGCCTAGTGGATAAGAAATGGTTCGGTTATGCAGGGTAAATATATTCAATTTAATGTTTTTTGGTTTTAAAGGCTTTAACCAACAATTTGCATGTCTTTCTTTCTGCCTCTGTTCTAACATTATAGTTAGATCACTGTATTAAATTATTTCCAGTTTTAAAACAAATTTTTTGTCAAGAGAAATTTTACAATTTTTTTTTTTTTAAATTTACTACTATTGATCAAAGAGTATTATGATTGGATTAAACTGCCACATGGGTTCTGTGAGCCCTTTTTATTCTCATGGGTATTTTTTTCCTGCAGGTTTAGAGCCTCAAGCATTTAAATTGTGAGGAAACTTACCACGCTCTCTCTTCCATCTTTGCAAGTATTGCACATATCGTGATATTGTTCTCTCCACGTCTGTTATTCAAATTTTCTAATCTGTCACTCAACATATTGTCTTGTTTCAGTAAAAAGTCAGTATGCATATTTTTTATATCCTTTAATCTCCTATCAACATCTTTTAAAAGTGTTTCCATTATCTTAATCTGTTATCCATATTGAATGTTGCTTTTAATGGCCTCATTCTGCGGGGTAATTCTCCTTTAATATGTCTACTTTTAACAGGAATTATTCCTCTGCTGTAGTGAATTCCTGTAAATAAGAAATAACCTGGGGGATCATTTTTTTTTTCCATGAGACATCAGTCTGGGAATTTTCTGAAGCATTCAGAAATGAACAAGAAATTTAGCCACAAAAACATAAAAGAAACAGATGATAACACAAAAGATGAAATGTATAAATACAAACAGTAAAATCATGTGTCAAGCTCTTTTTTAAGCATGTGAATATTAATGACTGAAAACATTTTTCTGAGTGAGGGAAGGTTCTCCCTCCTGTTAACACAGTTGTTCTCTGAGAAGCATCTGCCCACAGCTGCTTACTCTGGAACCATCTTGGAAGCAACCCTGGGCAGTTTATTTTTATAATGGTTTCTACCAATTAATCCTGGTCCATTTTTAATGCGATATGCATTATAAAGGTTTTAACAGAGATTGTGACTTACTGCACTTCAACTGTTGTGTTTTCTCGCCTTATTGATGCTTTTCTCTGTAAATCTTTAAAAACAACACAGGATGCATCCATGTTATCTAACTAGAGAGACAATGACTTAACAGTGAGAATTTTCTGTTGACTAGTCAAAAATACAAATCTAGCTTACAGATAAAAACACTGCATCCCCTCTCCTTCCATACAAACCATACCACAGTATTCAGCCTGACTGCCCATCATGCATGCATACACCTCCACACAAACACATTTTTGGCAGTATTTAGTCACTTACCTCTCTCTTTCTTGCTTCCTTTAACTGCTTTTCAGAACCACTTTTGGGTCTGAATAACTCTTACTCCAGTAAGGCAAATAGACTCAGAAGGACTGGATACTACCTACCTGTCAAGTGGGGTCTACAAGATGCTCCATTGGATGCGTCAGTAACTGAGTATTCAAGATGCTCACCAGTACTAGGCAAAGTCTTTCTGGCAACCAGTTGTGGAAAATATAGCTTCATAGGTAGTTGCTAGGCTTGCAGTCCAGGGGATAATTAGAGAGCTTAGTTCAAATTTACAGTTTCCCTAAGTGCTGTCTGGTTAAGTGACTTGCGCAATGTCACACAGAAGGCAAATGAGGGTGAATAAATGAAACCTTGTACCACAGGAGCTACAGCATTCAAACTTTACCTCTCTGTGTCAGTTGTCGGTATCCCTCAAGCTCCCTGTTCACAATTAACTACACACACACAGTTCTCCCTGACCCTTGGTTTCCTTCTACCTGCATCCACCTCATGTTTTATATTACTAGGAGATTAGCTGACTTTCTGCAGTAGCATGTGACGCCCATAATCCTGTCTCCAGTTGCATATGACAGGGTCATGAAAAAGGACTTTTTTGATCCATGAATCTGGAGTGTAGAGTGACTCTTAACATGGTCTGTATCAGGACAAGATAATTGTGTGGACAAATCAGGCATCTCTAACTGAACAAAACAGGGCAAGCAAAGGAACTGGGTATAGCACATTTCCTTAAAAAAAAAACACTAGCCTGGCTTAGCGTGTGAAATTACCCAACAACCTTCAGTAGCTTATCCCTTCCTGTTTGGTCACCTCATATGTAAGATGCTGTTTCTCTCTTCTTGAAGCATACAGCTTACATTGTTACATAAACACAGTTATCAAAAACATAAATTTTCCCCAGCAGTATACCTTAACACTAAAATTTCTGTAAACATACTTGAAGATCAAATATCTACAACCTTCTCAAGCAATATTAATGACATAAAGTGGTGTTATTTTACAAATAAATGCGCATTTCCAAGAAAAATAGGAATAAACTTCAGTTACTAACATGAAAATGATGGCACAGTGGCGCAGCAGATACTGTTGCCGCCTGAAAGCAAGAGGTTCCCCTGTTCGATTCTTAGCTGGGGTACTTTCTGTGCAGAATCTGCATGTCCTCCTTGTTTTCTCATGAATGTTCTCCGGGTGATCCAGTTTCCTCCCATATGCCAAAGACATGCAGTAGGTGGATTGGACACACTACATTGGCCATACGTGTGAGTGTGCGTGCACATGTGTGGTTGGTATGGTTGAATTACTCCGGCACTGTTAGCCATCCGCCAGTGTGAAACTTGGCTCTAGATGACTTGTCACTGTTGAAGTGAAACTCTAACCCTATATGCAAAAAGTGGGAAGAAAAGGGGTTATGGGTGGATGGATGATGAACATTCCTCTCAACTGCCCAGATTTTTGTCTCATATTTGTGGTCTATTTTTCATAAACTCTGTGGTTTTCTGGCAAATCACTGAGGACCGAAGTCATTAAATAATGACGTACATTTGAGTTTCAGACTTCATATCCTTCAAATAAATGCATGCTAACACAAATCCTTTTACTCTAGCAACTTTCTAAGAGTATAAGAGCAATATTTAAAATGTGTCCCTATTTTTGGGCCTTTGTCCAGATTTCTTGCACTAAGATATTGAGACGTATGCATGGTAACTATAATTAAACATATTTCGAATAAAAGCTTATGTTTCATGCTATACTAAATAAAAAAAAACAAGTATAAAAAAGTAATGTTCTTACACTTACCCACAAGAAAAAAATGCAACTAATGCAACATCTCTCTTGCAGACATCATTTTCCTAATGACTAAAACTGTACAATAGTATATCCTATTATACACTTAATTTTGCTAAAGACTAGGCTAGTACACCCAAATTCTGTCCCCATATTAGAACAAAACTATACAAACTCTAGAAAAAATATAGAGCTGCACACTCAGATCATACTCCCATGTTAAAACAAAATCATACACATTCCCTTTTTACACAGCAAGAACAAATAACTTCTCCTTAAAATGAATCCAGTTAAATTCCTGATGCATGACACATCCACACGCTAACTAACCCATGGCTACCTGACATTTTATGTATTCATGAAACTTCGCTGAACACCAGATATTTAGAAAGCACAGCAGACATGAAAGATTACCTAACCATTCTTTCAGAAGTTAATCCATCTTTTTATTTTATTTTTATTTATTTATTTAATATTTGTTAACCGAGAAAGTCCGACTTGGAACAAAGCCAATTTTCGGTGGAAGCCTGGGGAGAAATGTTTCAGACGCTTGTCTTGGTAACATGGGAGGAAATTAGAGCACCCAGAGAAAACCCACACGAATGCAGGGAGGACATGCAGATTCCACACAGACGGCACCCCAGCCGAAAATTGAATCTTATAACAATAGCCTGCTTTCAGTTCAGATGTATGACAAAACAATGACTCCAAACCACTAAATCAAACAATAAAGTAATCGTGATTAAATTCATTAAATAAAAACACAACTTCACTTCCATTAAACTGCATTTAAAAAGTGCACACCAAAAGCATGTTTTTTGTTTGTTTTTATTTATTTACAATGAGCACGTACCGTCTTTTGCATACTTACTAAAAAGTTGCCAGCTATGAAGAAAGGACAAACACCATGGCCCTGAAAAACACTTCCTACTACTTGCCATCTACATCGTTCTGCTGCATAATCGTTATGGTCAAACCACACCTGCACCTCATAAATGGCAATAATAAATATAATAATTCCAATCTCTCTCATTCCCTCCAAAAAAAGCTGTACCAAACATGACCACATAAATCAAATCATAGCACTAAAAGTGGTTAGTGCAGTTTGCAGGGTGCAATCCTATCCAACCATCCCCTATTCAAGAAAAATAATACATGCTGCCCCATCAACTCTTAGCAGTCAAAAGTTGAGCTGTAATTTTAGCAATACTACATGAGGTCCCAGTAAACCTACCATTGTGTCATGTGCCAGTATTACTCCAAGTATTCACATTAGCCAATGAAAGACACCCTTATGCTAGCTAATAAGCCACATAAAAACTGTAAAAACTGAGCAAACAATTCTGAGTGACATAAATACTGAAAAGGGAAAATACTGACCCTTTCATCCATGGCAAAGTAAACTTACAGTAGCTAACACAAGTTGAATCTTTGACAAGAACTGTTCCTAATACGGATAGGCAAAGTACAAGACTTAGGTTTTTGCTTCTACGTTTCATATAGCAATCAAAGCTGCTACATCTGCTCAAGGGTGACTTGTGGCACTCAGCTGCAGACCCTCCAATTTTACTGGAGGGGCATTACTAAATGGTGCTTTCTTGGGGAGGGGAGAAAAAACAAACTATTTCCCAGTAGTTCAAGCGCTGTCAGTTGACTGATAACTGACACCTAATGCATATTCAGGAAAAACAAAAGCAAAAGAGGAAATAACTACAGCTGTGGGTGGTGACAAAATAATTCAGAGTGTCAGACTGCGGCAAAATCAATTTACATTTTTTTTTTAATTAAATAACTTTAATACTATTAAATAATATACTGTTGCCCTTTATGATCTCTTGGGAGATCAGAGTCAGCTAACCAACTTGCTCTGTTCAGAACTAGAGACAACCTGCCTGTAAGAAACAGACATACAACTGCATATATTTATACAGTGATTCCATTTTAAATACTGATATGTTTTTACAGATTAGAGAAGTAATGCCAAAGCTGTTAATAATGTTTGCTATGCTGTTATCATATTCATCTGTCTTTAAAAATGTATTATAATAACTCTGATTTGCCGTTTATACAGTTATTTATTAGCTGCTTGGTTGCTTTACTTGAGTTGGAAGATAGAGTGGACCACAGGGAACATTTTTCAGTCTTGATTTGCAGAAATCAGAAAATGAAAAGCAGTAAAGCGTACCTTGTAGGAAAAGGTGAAAGTTGTACAAATTGTTACACTAAAATAAAGGATGAGTGTAGACTAATAGGTTCATAGGTTCATACTAGGCTATCTGCCCTAGGGCATTTATAAGCCTAGCCAGAATGTGTTTGGCTTTCGCCACCCATTTTAAATTTATTTTGCTATGCCCTTTTTCGAGGTTAGTATACTGTGCCTCTATCTAACAGTGACACAGAAGTGATACCCGGGGTAAACCTACGATCTCCCATCCACTCATCAAGATTCCTCTTGAAGAGAGTCAATGAGGGACTCTGCCTAACCTGGACTGGGATTTTATTCCAGAGTGAAGGGAGCCTCTGGGTTATGAATCTGTCCCTCCAGCATGTCCTATTTATTTCAGTGCTGAGGTTCAAGTCTCTCGAGCACGTAGCTCGATGGGATTTGGATTTTCTGAGGTGCAGCATGTCCATTAATTCCGGGTTGGACATGGCTTTATAGGTCAGGCACAGATCTCCTCTGAACAAGCGGTATGCCACTGAGTAGAGCTGGAGTTTCTTTAACCGGGCAGCATATGGCATCTGTTTGAGCCCTTTGATCCTCTTGGTGAGGTACTTTTGGGGTCTTTCCAGTTGCTGCAGGTGTCTGGTAAGGTACATCCCAAAAGGGGCATTGTACTCAATTATGGGCCAGATGAGGGATGAGTAAAGAGGCACGATGACCTCACCTGATCTAGATGTGAATCACTTCATGATTAGGTGGGCTATATAAAATGTTTTTCTAACCACTTTGGCCACGTGGTTGTCAAATGAGAGATTGCTATCAACTTGGGTCCCCAGGTCCCTAATTACTTCTTCTGTACTTAATGGATTTCCACCTATGTGGTAATTTGTGGGCACTTTGTTTTTGCCAAAGGGATGACTATACACTTTTGGCATTTAGCTTGAGGCCATGGCTCTGGCACCAGTTGTCTGTTTCTATGAGGCCCTTTTGGAGGATGCTTGTGTCGGCTGGAGAGTCGATTATGGCACCCAGTTTGCAGTCATCTGCGAACTTGGTCAGCCACAGTCCTTCCGTGTTGGCCTGTACCTCCGAGAAATATATACCGAACAAGAGAGGTCCCAGGACTGAGCCTTGTGGGACACCACTTGTAACTGGTTTGGAGTCTGACATGGCTCCAGCAATTCTAACCATGTGGGTTCTGTCCTTGAGCCAGTTTGCAATCCATCTAGTGACATAGGGGTTTATATTTAAGCTGGTGAGCTTATCTATAATGCCAGTGGGGTATTGTATCGAAGGCTTTTGCGAGGTCCAGGTAGGCTGTGTGGACCACCTTCCCTCGTCAATGGCCTTGGTGACTGTTTCAAAGAAATCAACCAGGTTTAAGAGGCAGGATCTGCCCTTAACAAAGCCGAACTGGGTAGGATCCAGTGTTTGTAGGTCCCCAATATCTTTATTTATGAGGTCCATGATGATCCTTTCCATAGCTTTGCAGACCAAGCTAGTCAGGCTTATGGGACGATAGTTTCCAGGATCCGTTGAGGCACCACCTTTATGGAGAGGGACCACTGTTGCTGTACGCCACTCTTTGGGCACATATCCTGTAGTAAAGCTGAGATTGAACAGTAGTTTTATGTTTGGGTTTAGCTCTTCTTTGAGTTCATGTAGGATGCAGCCCGGGACACCATCTGGTCCCATTGATGCTGTGATTTTTGCTTTGGAGAGGGCGGCTCTTACCTGAGCATCTGAGATGTCAGGGGGGCAGCACTCTGCTGGGATAGATATTTGCCCTTTTGGTGGGGAGGGGGGAGAAGTTTGCGCTGAACCTGTCAGCTAGGATGTTGGCAATGTCTGTGGGTTCAGTGTATTTTTGTCATTTTGGACTAATTCTAAGCATATCTGGGAATTACCACCCAGGTTCCTAACATAACTAAAGAAAGCCTTGTGATTATCCTTAGTGTCCTGTGCAATTTTTCTCTCGAAGCTGGCCTTAGACAATTTTATGTGTGCCCGTAGTTCTTTGCTAATACTGATCAGTGATGCCTTCCCTTTTGGGATTTTGCTTTATCATTTAGTAGCTTCCTCCTTCTATTGTATAGTTTGTTTATGGCTGGGGTCCACCAGACAGGACGTCTGCCTTTGGAGGATTGGGTCTTGGTTTTATTTGGGATCGCATGATCCATGCATTCCTGAAGGTGTTCATAGAATGCGTTTATAAAGGATTCTGCGGTCAGGGCTGTATTTTCCACAGGCCCGGGGGCTTTGAAGGATTCCACCTCAGTTTTGAGGACTGTAAAATTTGCTTTAGAGAACTTTTTCACTGTGGTTTTCTGGGCAGGGGTGGGGTCGGGATGTGAATATCCAGTGAGATTAGTTTATGGTCTGATCTTACCAGTGAGGGATACACTTCTGGTCTGGAGCATAGAGTCCCCATGTTGGTGATGATCAGGTCCAGTATGTTTTCCCCTCTTGTGGGAGTGGTAACAAGTTGTTCCATAGCATTTGAGTTTATAAATTCTAGGAACCTTTGGGCTAGGGTGTTGGAGCTAGAGTAATGCTCCCAGTCTATGTTTGGGTAGTTGAAGTCGCCCAATATAATGGTGTTTGGAGAGACCTTCATATTTTCCAGTGTTCTCAGGAAGGTTCCTGGGTTTGGGAGGGTGGTCTGTAGCAGGCTATAAACTGGAAGGCAGTTTTACCCACTGTTAGTTGCACATGGATTGTCTCTGATGCTTCGTGCTTTGCCACCAACCTGGAGGTGTGGGTATCTTTGATGAATATCGATACTCCCCCTCCTTTTGTGGTTCGGTCCAAGTTTTGGGGCCGAAAAGCATGGTATGAGGTATAACCTGGTAGTGCTGGGGTGCTCTCGGGAGCCCTGAACCAGGTTTCTGTTACTGCACAGATATCGATGTTCTCCATGCTAAGGAGAGTTTGAAAAGTGCATCTTGAGGTTTAGACATCTGGCGTTGAGTAGCATTACTCTTAGTTTCTTATCCCTTGTGATACCTATGGAGGTGGGTTTGTCTTTTGAGCCTTGCCTAAAAAAGGCACTATGGGGGTAGCAAGAGCCTTTGCCAATATCCTGACAGGTGCAAGCCGTCCCTAGCGAAGCATCGTGGCTTGTCGAGCATATCATCCCAAGCTGACAGGCATTGGATCCCCTTTGAATGACACCAGTACTTAAGCCAATTGTTGAAATTGATCATCTTGTCTTCATATTGTGGCATCATTCTTGGTGAGGGTAAGATGCTACTCAAGGTCAGGGTCATACCGGCCTGGGCTACATGCTCAGAGAGCTCCTTTATGTCTCTTTTCATGTAGTCCAGGGAGGCACGTCTCAGGTCATTCACACCAGCATGGACAATGACTGAGTCATATTTGTACTTGCCTTGGAGTGACCTGAGTGCTTGTGTTATGTGGCGGATACTAGCACCCGACAGGCTGCTCACCGTGACCCTCTCCTTGTTCAGCCTGGTGAGCGGGACGTCAGTGTGCCTGACGATAGAGTCACTTATTACAAGTGTATCAGGTGTGTTGTTTAGTCTTAAGGGCTGTGACTGTTTGGCACACTGGCTTTGTGAGATATGTGTTGCACGTGTTTTGTTTTGGGGTAGCGGCTGCTTGGGTGTCTGCTTTGGAGGTCTCTGCTGCTTCGGCAGATCTTTATTTAGAGCCTCCGAGTATGTTTTTGTGTGATTATGTGTTTGGTTTGCTGTCGTGGTAGGTCTATGTGAGACTGGAATTGTAGTGAGTATGGTTTCCTTCTCCTCCTGACTGGTTATGCCAGTACTGAGTTGAGAGAGCTTAGCCTCCAGTTTGGCTATATGGTTGCATCTCTCACATGTGTTGGAATTTGTTGGGAGGAGGAGAGGGTTGTCTGTGTACATGAGGCAGTTAATAACTGATATAGCACTGTTATTAGATGCGAGGAAAAAAGTGTCCACATAGAAAACGAGATGAGAGATGTTTGAGTACTGCAGAATGAAATTATTTAAACAGAAACACTGAAGATGATGATGAACAGAAAATGTAACTGAATGAACAGTCACATAAACAGGATGAGCAGATTAAGTTGAGCATGGAGAATCAAATTAAGCTCTAGTGAACCTTCAAAGCTCGTCAGGTTAGTCAGACATGAGTTAAGACACGAGTTTACCTGCATCTTGACATTAATTTGGTATTCAATCTCAAGTTGTGTATGTGGGTGGGAATGTATTCCACGTCTTGAGGGTGAAGTAAGAAAAACATCTAAAACTGGATAAGAAAGACTGGTGGACATTATAAATGATGTAAGAATCAATCCATTTAGAGCACACAGATAGGTGGGGCATAACGACTCTTGAAAGTTTGGGAGAATCCCAGGTGCACACAATGAAGCTAGACATATGCTGAATGACAGGCAGCTGCCTCTAGAGAGAATGAAGCAGCTGACATTCTTATGATAAAATATGGGCTTTCTGTTTAGTAACTTCTATCTCTATAAAATCTTAGATAAATGTAATTATTGTACGTGTATAAATGTAAACAGAAATGTAACTACTCTGTGTTTAACTGGGACTTATAGTATAATGCAATGTAAGCACAAAAGGAGCTTTTTGCCCTGGGCCCTCTCCAAAAATGGGTATTACCCATTTGAACTCTCCCAGTAAACAAAGACAAATAAATAAAAATGGATCATAACAAGGTACATTTCCTGAGTATAAGAGTGTTAGCTAGAGCCTAGCAGTGTTTGTATCGGTTTATTTTAACAGAGAGAGGTTACATGTTTAAAGAACGGCATAATGATCATCTACTGTGTGTGTGAAACTTCTTTTGGGAGGAAGGAAGGGAAGCCGTACCAAGCATTTAGCACACTAGAGATTTTATTCTATACTCAGTTGACAGGATGGGAAAAAGAGTGTGATCCAGGTTGATTCCCAGATTTTTACAAGAATGGACAGCTTCGAGAACTGCACTGGAGCAGGTGGGAACTTTCCAAATAGGAGGAGCACAATTCCTTTTAGATGCAGGTGCACACAGAGTAAGTTGCCTGATGCTGAGCCATTTAATAACGAGTGAAAGATCATTTTGGAATAGAAGTGTAGGTAGGATGGGCAGAGGGGATAACCACCCAGGATTTCAGATGTTAGGGAGTACAACCAGCAGATGCTGATCAGTCATTAGTGCATTACAGGCAATCATTCCCGTACTGGCATTTCTGAATGCTGGTATGGAAAAAAAATCCAGCTTCTGCTGCGAGTACCAAAGCTCTTGCTGTAGCACTTAATGTGTGTTGCAACTTGCAGCAAGCCAATTTCTACAGATGTAGTAACTGGTTTGTTACAGTTTTAAAAGTAAAAGACTTGTTTTTGACTTCAATTCTTTAATTTGACAGGGGCACTGACTGAGGAGGAATGGGACACTCTTGCTGCTCCTAAGTTAGGGAGGAGTGCTAAATTGGGGAACAGACCCCTTTTTTTTCTCGTCTTTCTTTCCGTTTCTTTTACTTTTCTCACAGATCTCAGAGGTGCACAAAGAAGGTGACAATAGCTTGTGCAGGGGCAGTGGGTACTGTCTAGGAGCAGCAAAGTTGAATACATTACTGTAATCATTATTCTTTTCACTTTCCTCACAATCACACTTCTAGGAGCAGCAAAGTTGAATACATTACTGTAATCATTATTCTTTTCACTTTCCTCACAATCACACTTCTAGGAGCAGCAAAGTTGAATACATTACTGTAATCATTATTCTTTTCACTTTCCTCACAACCACACTTCAGGCATGTATACAAGTTCACAGGTAGGTACTAGAATATCGGCCCTGGGGCCTATATAAGCCTAGCCAAAAAAGTTCCCTGGTTTTCGCCACCTAAGAAAATTATTTTCCTGCACCCCTGTCTAGCAGAGTCACAGAAGTGATCCCCGGGGTGAATTTCCTATTTCCCATCCAACTGTCAAGATTTTTCTTAAAGAGAGCTAATAAGGAGCTTTGCTTGACAAGAATGGGTAGTCTGTTCCAGAGCATGGGAAGTCTCCTGGATAGGAATCTATCCCTCCATCATGTTCTGTTTGTTGTGGTGGCAAGGTTTAGGTCCTTGGAGCATGTGGCTCTGAGGGATTGGGGTTTCTTTAAGTGTAGCATGTCCAACAGATCTGGGTTTGACATGGCTTTGTATATTAGGCAGAGGTCACCTCTGAGTAGGCGATAAGCGACGGAGTAGAGCTGGAGTTTTTTGAGACAGTCTGCATATGGCATCTGTTTGAGGCTGGTAATCTTCTTAGTGAGGTATTTCTGTGGCCTTTCTAGTTGTTGTAGATGTTTTGCAAGGTACATGCCAAACGTGGCGTTGTACTCTGTAATGGGTCAGATGAGTGATGAGTAGAGAGGAACAATGACCTCTTTTTTTCTGGAGGTGAACCCCTTTGTGATGAGGTGTGCCACGTAGAAAGATTGCCTGACTACTGTGGCAATGTGATTATCAAAGGAGAGACTACTGTCCACCTGTCTCTTATCACACTTTAGGTGTTTAGTAGGCTACCGCCTATGTGGTAGTTCATGGGTACAGTGTTTTTTCCCAAAGGGGATGACAATGCACTTCTTGGCATTCCGCTTGAGGCCATGACTTTGACACCAAGCATCAGTCTCAGTGAAGCCCCTTTGTAAAATGTCCACATCATTAGGCAATTCTATTATGGCACCTAGTTTGCAGCAGTCTGCAAACTTCGTTAGCCAAAGACCTGCTGTATTAGCGTGGACTTCTGAGAAGTACATGCCAAACAGGAGAGGACCCAGGACTGAGCCCTCTGGTACTCCACTTGTCACTGGTCTGAAGTTGGATTTGGAGTCGGCTAGTTTCACTGTGTGGGTTCTGTCAGTGAGCCAGTTGGCCACTCATCTTGTGACATAGGGATTTATGCCCAGTCTAGTGAGTTTATCCATAATTCCAGAGTGAGGGATGGTGTTGAAAGCCTTGGCAAGGTCAAGACAGGCTGCGTGCACCACCTTACCCTTGTCCACGGCTCTGGTGACTGCTTCAAAGAAGTCAATCAGGTTTAGGAGACATGACCTACCTTTTACCAACCCAAACTGAGTGGGGTCCAGAGTTTGGAGGTTACCTATGTTCTTGTTTATAAGCTCCAAGATGATACATTCCATGGCCTTGCAGACCAGGCTTGTCAGGCTAATGGGGCGGTAGTTCCTGGGGTCCATGGTGGCGCCCCCTTTGTGGAGTGCAATACCCGTCATTGTGCGCCATTCAGTAGGCACAAAGCCTAAAGTGAGGCTATGACTGAACATGGTACTAAGGTGGGGTGCCAGTTCATTCTGTAGCTCATGCAGAACACAGCCTGGGATGTTGTCAGGTCCCATGGATGCTGTGTTCTTGGATTTGGAGAGTGCAGTCTTTACTTGTGCAGCCGTGATTACAGGGGCTTTGCATTCTTCCGGTATAGTGATGGGCCCTTTGGGGGAGGGGGTGAAGTTTGCACTGACCCTATCTGTCAGGATGTTGGCAATATCAGTTGGTTCTGTATATCTAGTGGCATTGTGCTGTAGCTCAGAGCACACCTGAGTGTCGCCATTGAGATTCTTGACATAGCTGTAGAATACTTTGTGGTTGTCTTTAGAATCAGTGGTGATTTTACTTTCGTAACTAGCTTTGGAGGATTTTGAGAGAGACCTCAGCTTCTTACTGAGGTTTACCAGGGAGTTTCTGCAATCAGGGAATTTTACTCTTTTTTGCAATAGCTTCTTCCTTCTGTTGTAGAGTTTGTTTATGGCAGGGAACCACCAGATTGGCTTTCTTTTTTTGGAGGATAGCGTTTTGGTTTTGTTGGGGATGGCACGATCCATGCACTCGTGTATGTGCTTATACAGTGCATCTGTATAGGACTCAGCAGTCGTACCTCTATTTTCCTTCTGTATGGGTGTCGTGAAGCTTGCCACTTCTGTCTTAAGAAGCATGAAGTTGTCTTTGAAGAAGTTTTTTACGGTGGTTTCCTTAACGGGGGGTGGGGGCGGGATATTGACATCTAGGGTGATTAGCTTGTGGTCTGATCTGACCAGCGAGGAGTTGATCTCTGGAGTTGAACATCAGTTGCCCATATTGGTGTCCAGGATACTGCTGCTCCTGGTGGGGGTATGGACAAGCTGATCCAGGGCATTGGAATTTATGAATTCCAGAAAGCGTTGAGCAAATGAGTTAGTACATGAGTAGTTTTCCCAGTTGACGGAGGGGTAGCTGAAATTGCCCATTATTAGGGTATTGGGCTGTACCTTAATATTACCCAGTATATCAAAAAATGTGGAGTGGACATTCTGGGGCATGGCGGGGGATCTCTACCAAGCTACAACCTGGACTGCAGTCTTGCCCAGTGTTAGTTGCACTTGGATCATTTCAGATGCATTATGTTGAGCAGCTAGCCTGGAGGTGTGCATATCCTTAATGAATATGGACGCTCCTCCTCCTTTAGTGTTTCGGTCCAGGTTAAA